>NC_091118.1:10498968-10518968 GCF_040183065.1 Periplaneta americana | reverse complement strand
ACAGTTGCAATAAGACTGCGAAGAATATTCAATGCCATAATGTTCAAAATAGTGAAAGCCAAAAAGCCGGCCTGCAAAGTGAGTGGCCGAATGTATGCAGTGAAGAAAATATGTGGTCAAAAAAAAAAAGAAAAAAAAAAAAGAAGAAGAATCTTATCCGTGGATTGATTGTAAGCAATGTAAGCCAGGCTGTAAAGTGTGTCATGAAGTGACTACATTAGATGTATTAAAAAAAATACTGTATTTCTGTATCTAATGAATGGCGCTCATATTCAGTAGGCCAAAATTACTACGCATCGAACAGACCAGATCAGATCAGCTGAAGCCACTACGAAGAAAAATCATTGAACACAAGAAATACAATGCTCATAATATAGCACAAAAATTATTGATACGTCTGAAAAACAATCAATTGAAAATGTTGGCGAATAAACGAGTGCAGCCCACCGTGAAGCAACAAAAGCGAAATTTATATCAGCTTATTACATTGCGCAGAATGATCACCTTGCAGTGACCATTTCAGTTTACTTGAGCTTCAGAAGCTAATTAATGGAGTAGTATTGATTGGTGTTGCCTTGCATTCTCCTGAGTCTTACTTTATGGCATTTATTTCTTTGTCTTATATTTTTGCATCCAAACCTTTCCCCTT
Organism: Periplaneta americana; assembly: GCF_040183065.1. NCBI lineage: Eukaryota > Metazoa > Arthropoda > Insecta > Blattodea > Blattidae > Periplaneta > Periplaneta americana. The sequence continues at coordinate 10,518,319 of NC_091118.1, read as the reverse complement.
CCTCATAGGTTAAAAAACATAAAGAGCTCCATCACTGTAAAGTTTGGGACTGCAGTCGACCTGGTTGGCGAGTTGGTATAGCGCTGGCCTTCTATGCCCAAGGTTGCGGGTTCGATCCCGGGCCAGGTCGATTGCATTTAAGTGTGCTTAAATGCGACAGGCTCATGTCAGTAGATTTACTGGCATGTAAAAGAACTCCTGCGGGACAACATTCCGGCACATCCGGCGACGCTGATATAACCTCTGCAGTTGCGAGCGTCGTTAAATAAAACAACATTTAACATTTTGGGACTGCAACCCTACTCTTGTGCAACTACAGCACACTGTACCGTGAACAACCGGTCTATGGTATGGATGATGAAGATGACATGTGAATTACTAAGAATTGATCGTCTGCTGTTGCATTACACAATTATCGTCAGTTTTGTGTTATTTAGTTTCCAGAGAGAAATAGCCAATGAAACTAGAACATTCCAGAATTCCTTGAAAAATTCTGATGATTTAGTGTGACTTATTACAGTTTTTGTTAATGTTACTGCCTATGCTGATCATTTTTTACATCATTCTCGATAGCAAGATTGCTATTTGCTGCTAGGATGAGGTGTGTGGAAATGACACTCATCATGGGATGGAGAATATCGTTATCTGTACAGAATTTAGTGTCGCATCTGACTGAATCCTGGAAATTCCTAAAACTTTATGAAGGTTGTGTATTGTATTTGTTAAGTAAGGAACAGCTGTTTGGTTTCTGTAGCTTTCTCTCTCTAAAGCCTTTTGGTCTCTTCAAAGATTCAAGCTTACTGTCCGTTCTTGAATTGCTCTTCCATGAAAAATATATTCCATCCTACCCTTGCTGTAAATGAGGACCGCAAGTGAACTACAAAATAAATAAAATTCAATTATGTTAAAGTTAAGTGAAAACAAAAATTGAAATTAATATCAAAAGTCACAAAAATGGCCAAGAATGTATTACTAAAATTGAAAAAATTAGCCTAAAAAGAAACATTCCAAAAGTGACGAAATTGATCTTAAAAACTATGAGTCTAACAACCAGATATCAATCATTAGGATTTATGTACTTATCAACAAAGTATGCAAATTCTTAGATTAAAAGTAACATGCTACCAACGTCACGCTATGCTGATTATGGTATTGTTCTAACACTGCTGAGATTCCAACATGTGTAAATGAGCAACTGTTGTTTTCCGCGGTCATGAACTTGTAAATTTGTTGCAACTGTCTACATATCAAGACAAACTTGGCATGTAGAGATTTGCAATTTACTGAATTGCACGCAAAAGAAAATCAGTAACAAATGTTGAAGTAACCTAGAAGTGATTTATCTAAATGTGGAATGTATCTTGTGAATAGTATTTGTAGGTTTCACTGTTTTCTTGCTTTCTGGTGTGCAGAATGGCAAAACCCAACCCACTTCCTGACCTCAAGGAGAGGTTGGACTCGAGGTCCCTGCATGGCCTGGAGGCAAGGAAGGAAGAGGAAAAAGTAGGGAGCAGCAACGACATTGAGGAGCTGAAGGAGGAATTGAAGCTGAGAGAGAGGGAATTAAGAGAAACACAGGCTGAACTGGAAAAGGTGAAAGAAGAATCGGAAAGGGTAAGAGATCCGCTGTTGCCATATTTACAGTTACTGCTGAACACCTTAGATTGAGTCACAGTTAAGGCTTTATTCCACAGAACTATTTGCTCATACCGGGCATTCAGAAAATGGGCGACGAGGGAAATTGAAAAAGAGTTAAGACCAATTTGTAGCCATGTACAAAATGCGAAGATAGAATTAGAAATGTCGTGTTGTTTAGTACAATATATTGAGTAGTTGGTTGTGAGTTATTCTTTTTCTCATCGTACTGTCACCTTACTGACTGGGCTACGGCTGAACCTGATTCCTTTGTGGTTACAGGAGAAAGTAGAGCTGAGGCAGAAATATGAAGGAGAGCACCAGTTGCGGCTCCTGCAGGAAAAAGTAAGTGATGAGCTGTTAGGGGAGATGCATGCAATAGCGGTCACCTAAGCAAAATCTGACTGTATCAGACAACTAATTATCCAGTTCGAATTTTGGTGAAGGCATTAGAACTGCTGAACTATCCACTTCCAACTGCAACTGTTAACAGTATATAACAGTTGCTAATTTTGATATAAATCCTTTAATTAAAGACCACTGCATTGACCGGCATTCCCAGCACATGAAGGTAATAACTATCATGAAATTTACAATTTAATTTAAAGGTAACAACCTATTATGTGATTTATTTAATATTTTATACGTTACAATGTGTGCACCAATCAATGGAATTACACAGAAACAATGTTATAATGAATATGAAAATTAAAAATCTTGTCTGTATCTGTCTTTCTTCAAAACAGTTAGAAATCATATAAAAAAAATAACAAAATAACTGCATACAATATTTTGTAAGCTACAAATCCGCCATAAGGAAGTTACATGAAGCACAATGTTATATGTTTTCAGTTACAGGTATAGTTAAAAGTTTTTCTTAGGTCTCTGAACGGAATTTAATCAGTCATGTTAAGACAGTAGTCACATTCATACCCCTTGGCACTATCACAACCACTACACTCTGCAGGTACCCACTTTCCGCAGCTTGATACCATAATTCAGCATTCATACCATAATCACTGCACAGAAAGCACTTCTCTCTGCCACTCTCCAGTTGATCATCATTGTTATCACACATCATGAGATCATTATCCTCTCATGAAGATTCAAACAATTTCTTTGGGAGTTTTTTCTTTGCATCAGATCTTTTAGGATCGCATTTCTTTTCTTGTTTCTGCGACAGTTTCTTCTGTTTTTTAGCCTCAGACTTTTTCTTCATAGGTGTAGAAGTGAGTATTTCAGAGTGTTGCTCTTTCATTCCTACTGATCTTCTACTGTTAGATGTACTAGGTTCAGCTGATACCTCATTCAAAATTTCGGAAATACTGATTTGTATGTAATTGCGTTTTTCCTTTTCTCCTGGTGTTTCACTGACAGCTACAGAAACAGTTAACTGCAACATTGCACTCAGGTGGAGCAGAAACAGGATCAGATGAGCAGATATTTGACTGATTAGAGGGATTACTCTGTGATGTGGCTGGGTGAAGATCAGGGATATAATAAGCAGAATCTGGAGACAAATTGGGAATTAAAGCGAAAATTCCTGTTGCTTCAAATACTGACAAAGCATTTGCTATGTTAGTAACACTGGCATATGCTTTGTTGAACAATTCTGCAAGATCATCAGGTCTGATACACTTTTAATTGTTCATTTTCATGTAGATGTTACACTCCTTATTAAATGCCGTCTTGAGAGATCCAAAGAATATCACATCAAGTGGCTGGGTTCTGTGAGAAGTGTGGGGTGGCAATGAAACCATAACAGTACTTTTCACTCTGCAGAATTCATATGCCTCTAAGATGCAATGTGAGTAATGGTTGTCAAGGATCAGAAGGTTAGGGTTTTCTGGAGTAGGACGGAAGTGATGGAAAAAATGTTCCAACCACTTCAAGAAAAGTTCTTTGGACTACCCATTTTTGGAGCAGTTGTATAGTGCATCAAGAGGTCCGCCTTTTTCAAGAGTCGGACGCATTCGTTTCCGAGCAAATACAGGGTGTTTAAAAAATACGGGACATAATTTCAGGTATGTATTTCAAAATAGTTCATTACAACATGTGTCCGGAAATGCTTCATTTCCGAGTTATGGCCTTCACAACATTGAAATTCACCGGAAGGTTTTTCTTTCCGCAGGTCGTTGCCGTCAAAGGAGACATTAAGAGGGCACTCTGACAGTTCATTCCGAGGCGAAGGTTACATTCAGTGTTGTGTAGGCGTTAGACTGTGCGACATGTATTCAAATCAAGAGTTGGCAGAGATACACTTCATGTACGGTAAGGCGGACGGCAATGCTGCGCTGGCTCGTCGTTTGTACCAGGAGAGGTACCCACAGCGAAAATGTCCAGATCGGAAGACATTTGTACGTCTCCATTACCGTCTGTGCGAGTATGGAAAATTTAACTCTCCTGGTTTGGGAAGGGGACGACCAAGATCTACAACTCCAGAAGTACAGGAGGAGATTCTGGAGGCTGTGAACATGACTCCTCCTATCAGCACACGAAGGGTAGCGTTGCAAGTCAATGTTCCTCATATGACTGTCTGGAGACAGTTCAAAGAGTATCAATTGTATCCTTATCATTTGCATCGTGTATAGGCCCTGTTACCAGCAGATTACCCTGCACGAGTTAGGTTCTGTCAGTGGTTCTTGCAGCAGTGTGGTGTAAATCCGAACTTTCCTGCCTTAGTAGGTAGTATTTACAGATGAAGCACAGTTCACACGAGATGGCATAACAAATTTCCACAATCAGCATGAATGGGCATATGAAAACCCACGTGCAACTGTTCCATCTCATCACCAGGTGCGGTTCTCCCTCAACATGTGGGCCGGTATCATTGGTGATCGATTAGTTGGACCCCATGTACTTATAAACAGTCTTACGGGGCAGGCGTACACAAACTTCCTGGAAAACACCATACCTCATGTTTTAGAAGACACTCCACTGATCAATCGTCAACACATTCACTTCTTGCATGATGGCGCTCCTGCACACTTCAGTTGTACGGCTCGCCGGTACTTGGATCGAAGGTTTCCTGATCGATGGATAGGTAGAGGTGGCCCAGTTGCTTGGCCTCCACGCTCACCTGATCTGAACCCTCTCGATTTCTACTTGTGGGGCCATTTAAAATCATTGGCTTATTCGTCTCCGGTGCCTGATTTGGAATCCCTTCGGAATGGAATTGTGGCATGTTCTGAGGACATACGCAATACTCCTGGAGTTTGGGATCGTGTTCGCAGAACAATGAGACATCGATGTGAGGTCTGTATTCAAGCAGGAGGTGGACATTGTGAACATCTTCTGTAATGACAACGACCTGCGGAAAGAAAAACGTTCCGTTGAATTTCAATGTTGTGAAGGTCATAACTCGGAAATGAAGCATTTCCGGATACATGTTGTAATGAACTATTTTTACTGCCTACATGTGGGAAATACATACCTGAAATTATGTCCCGTATTTTTGAAACACCCTGTATAAACATCGGGCAAATATAGTTCCCAGCAGCACTCATGGCACACATCACAGTGGCATGTGTGCCACGATCTGCACTTGTAGCTGCTCCTACTCGTTTTTGGCCTTTGGGTGCCAAAACAGTTTCAGGTTATTGGACTGTTGCAATCCCTGTTTCGTCTACATTGTAGACATATGATGCAGAGAATCCATACTTTAGAAAACATCGTCAAGATTAGTGTAAAATTTCGAGACTTCCATGCTGAAATCTTTAATCTGGTTAATACTTAATGCTTCTGGTTTTCTCAAAGACAAAGAAGGGTTTCGCTTCAGGAAACCTTCAAGCCAATAACGTCCTGCCATTTTTATTTCTTTGGAGAATGGATGTTCTATTTTATTTGCTTCAGCAAACTCAAAGGCTGCACGCTTTACATCGTTTGGCGTTAGACCATAGAATAAACTTGCCAAAACTTTTAACTGATTGCACAACTCTGCTTCTTGGTCCAGGGTAAAAATTGACTTTTTTTTTCCTAATTTAGGATCATTATAGTTCTGCTTGCTTCTCCTCTCCTAAAGTGTGCTGAAGCAGATTCCAGTAGACTTCGACACTGACCTGATGGACTTTCCATTCTGTATACCTCTTACTGTTCTCTGAAGATCTTCTTTGTCCAGCTGCCTCTGTTTGTCTTACGCCTATATTCACTGACCATCTCAAGGAAATCCAAAAATAAATAGGTGACTAATTAATTAACTAATGAATAAATAAATAATTAACTAAAAAATAAATGAGTAATATTAAACGCGTGAACTATTAAGATTGAAACTACTGGGTGTTCAGTTCAAAATGTGTCTTGGCTCGCTGTATGCCATCATGTGGCTAGCTGACGAGCCTAGAGAATTCAATCTTCCTACACTTCCGCAGCTCAGGTGTATAATCTAAGAGGCAGAGAAGTTGGCTAGCAAGTACGGCGTTCATTCTGAAGAGTACGTGCCGATACGTACGGTAACACCGGTAGTGGCAGGAATGTGAACTGTTTGTAAATACGTACTGTCGGGATATGGGGAGAGGGTTAAGACGATTACTTACGTATTTGTTGACATTAACTTCGACGGTCAACATGGACACGGAGCATTTGATTTGTGTTGTGGAATGTTACCGTACGCAACCGATGATAACAAATACCCTGCGTACGACTTGCCGGCGTAAAACACAGTTCGAAAGAGGTTATGGTAGCTCACAGACCGTACAGACCGCCATCTGTTGCTACGACGTTCAAGTTATACCGTACACGTTCTCAAGTTCAGATTGAAGAACGCCTTAAATAATAGGCAACTTCTCTAACATATAAGTTGAAACTCGCTTCAAATCGGTGACCCAACAACAGTGACGTCATGACACACTTTGAAATGAACACCCAGTATATCCCTTGACATAATGCATGAGATCCATTTCGAAAGGTTATATTCACCCAGAGGTAATGCCGGTATAGTGAAGGTAATGGCGGCCAGTTGACCAGTATTGCCTTCATTGCAGACAGTTTGTGAAAATACAACGATAAATTAATGAATGTAGGTACCAATATCAAAGTGCTACTCATTGACTAGCTACAAGCATGGGTGTATTCCTAGTGTGTAAGTATTAAATAAAAGAATATTAATTACTTACAGCGGCAGCGTGAAGTTACTTTTGATTTAGAAGAATATCAATGAAAACATACAAGCACTCCTAGTAACAGCTAGGCTTCAACTACTACAAAAAGAGTCTTGCACATAGCTGATGTCATCCTTCCAAAAGCGCAGCACCAGTCGGAAGACAAACTCGAGTTATTGTTTTGGAGATAAAGAGGAGACCGGCATTCCCAACTGACGGGGCTTACCTGCAGCTCCCCTACCATGGTTACAGATACAGCAATTCGACAGTTGAGGGTACATTAAACGTTGGAGCAGTAAGCACGAAAAACTTTAAAATAGGCAGACATGCAGACACCAAGGTGTGTTCAAATAGGCACTTAATTGAATGATAAATATGGGTACTCCATTATATATCACAATGTAGTGACAGTAATAGTACTGGTAATACCTGAAAGACGAAAATGGCGATAGCTAAGTGACGGGAGGCCGAGGACAGTGAGGAGGTTTGAGTGGGTTAGGTGAGGGGCTAGCTGAAGTGTGATTTATATGTGCTGCTTGCATTTGCTTTGAACAAGCTTCCTTATTCGCTGGCCAATTTGCTGGCTATATTTTCTAATGAAGCTGCTTATTTATTTCACTAGCGTCTTATTTTGAATTCCCATTGACTGAAACACACTCAATGACAAGTTGAACGTGTCCAACATTAATGCTCAGTCAAAGCGATAAGCCGGTTGATTTTACTAGCGGCTTCCAAAGCAATGGGATGTCAGGACTTCAGGGACTGAATCTTTGAACAACTGGTGAATACATCTGCCTTCAGTGCAGGCACGAACGGTGATATAGGCTGTTGTCTATAAACCATATTTGATAAGACGCATGTGTGGCATGATGTGTTGTCCTTGTCCTGTGTAATTGGGTCCTCCAATGCTAGTTCCTTAAAAAGCAAAGGTTATGTCCCCCGAGCTTAAAATGAAAAGAAATAATTGACTACTGCTAAAGAAAAATAGGCCTATGTGAGAACTGTTATTAAAATATTTCACTGTTATAAACAGTTAAGAAATAAAAGAGGAGATAAGCCCGTGTAAATGTTTATGAGCTAGCGTATTTTCCAGCCAGATATTCATTCTGGAAAAGCATCGAGGTGCGACAGAAGATTACATATCAGGGCGGGCAGGTCTTGATCAGTGGTTCTCAAAGTATGGGTCGCGACGCCTTTTGGTGTCGTGTAAAGAGCAGAGGGATGGATTATAAAATACAGCAACAATGCCTTATTAACATACATTTATGTTATACTTGAGGAAAACTTAGTGAAAAAATTAACGACGATTTTTAAATGCATCAAACCCAAACTTTAAATTCCCGAACATAAATAGATTCACGTTCTACCACTTCACATCTCAACGGCTCATGTAATACAATAGAATGAATGAATTTTTTTTGTGAATTGATGTCACCCAGAAATCAAGTTTCCTTGCAAATCTGATGCTTCTAGCTTGGGCTGTTATTATTATTATTATTATTATTATTATTATTATTATTATTATTATTATTATTATGTTAACATCTTGGTCTTGCAAACCACAATTCAAAGTGCTTGAAAGATATATCTATAAGGAAGGCTCGTCTAAGAAGCAAAATGGAATAAATTGGAAAGTATGTTAGCATATTATTATAAATTATCATATTATTATAAATTATTGTTAGTATTAATTATTAGTATTATTATTAATTGTATATTTTATTAATTGTCTTTATTATTGTCTTTATTGAGTGTATTTTGTTACCACTGCCACTGGGTATATACCCATTGCAGTGTGAATAAATACATATATACACATATTCTAGTTTCTCATCTCGCAGGCACGATACTTTACAAGTTGGTTGCTATCGACTGGTTTTCAGTGAAATCATTTTTTTTTCGATTGTGTAGGGACTTTTTTTTTTTTTTGAGGGAGGTACATATACGGAAGGGAGGGACGGGGAGTTTGCAGTGAAAAGTCTCCCCAAAAAATGGGCAGCATCTTCACAACGTTTGACGCACACTGGTCTAGATGACCAATGGCGCATCTATTTTAGAGCTTATGAAAGTCTGAATTATGTTCTGGTAGTTAGGTGATCCATGGCCCATTTCTTTTAGGGCTTATCATGAAAATACAAATTATGGCATTTTCTGTGGCCCATTTCTTAAAACTTCATCACGAATATGAAGATCAACTTCCTGCAAATGTTCAGTTTATTTGAGGACTCATCATATTTATTTAACTCTTTAGGGAAAATTATATGCAGGGTGAGAGGTTTTATTTGAAAGCCTCTATCCAAACATTATCCTTTAGTAGCTGTTGTCTCACTTCCTGATGCTGTATACGAGCCATCAGCTTGATTCCTTCATGAAACCTGTTGCTTCAAGTCAGACTATCACCTAACCAGCTGAGCTTTCTCTAATCCAGAATTGTTTATATTACAGAGTTACCAGGATCAGCTGGGGAAGCTGAGACAAGAACTGGAGGCTGGGCGGGAGATGAGGCGCCAGCTGGAAGAAGTAAGTGTGAGCTGTTGCCATGGTTACAGATACGAGGGAGTTTACCAGCTGCACTCAGTCATTGCACATTTTAATAATGATAAAAACAATAGGCCTAATTGTTATAATATTATTATTATTACTATTATAAAATCATCGTCATCATCATCATCATCATAGTCATGTTTCTTCTGAACCAGATTTGTTTTTAATTACAGAGTAACGTGGAGGAACTGCGTGTCCTGCAAGAAGAACTGCAGGCGAAGGGGGAGGAACTGAAGAAGCTGGCAGACGAACTGCAAGCGGAGCACCAGAAGACAGCAGTAAGTGTGAGCTGTTGCCATGGTTACAGTTACTGAGCAATGATTGATACAAACTGTTACAACAGAGATTGCGACCAGCTGCAGTTGGAGAGCAAACTTCATGTTAGTTTTCAGATTAGAACTGCTACTACCACTAATAGGGTACTACAGACATTACTGTAGTTATGGCTACTGTCACTACTACTGACATTACTGTAGTTATGGCTACTGTCACTACTCCTGACATTACTGTAGTTATGGCTACTGTCAGTACTACTGACATTACTGTAGATATGGCTACTGTCACTACTGACATTACTGTAGTTATGGCTACTGTCACTACTCCTGACATTACTGTAGTTATGGCTACTGTCAGTACTACTGACATTACTGTAGTTATGGCTACTGTCACTACTCCTGACATTACTGTAGTTATGGCTACTGTCACTACTCCTGACATTACTGTAGTTATGGCTACTGTCACTACTCCTGACATTACTGTAGTTATGGCTACTGTCACTACTCCTGACATTACTGTAGTTATGGATACTGTCAGTACTACTGACATTACTGTAGTTATGGCTACTGTCACTACTACTGACATTACTGTAGTTATGGCTACTGTACTAATACTGACATTACTGTAGCTATGGCTACTGTCACTAGTACTGTCATCAGCTTCACTCAGCCTAGTGAACTGTCACCTAGCTGACTGAGCTTCCTCTGACCAGATTGTTTTGTCTGCTGCAGAAGCTCAGAGCTGCGGCTGAGATCTTGGCCAACCTGGAGCAGAAGGACAGCCAAGGCAGGACTGAGCTACACCGGGCAGCGGAGCGGGGGGACACACACAGGGTGCAGCTGCTCCTGGATGCAGGCAGCCTGGTGAACGCCGAGGATCGTAATGGCCGCACGCCCTTGTGGCTGGGTGCATGTGAAGGCCGCCAGGATGCGTGCAGGGTCCTGCTGGCTGCCGGGTCGCGGCTGGATTTGAAGTCACGACCATCTGGCCGCACAGCTCTGCATGCGGCTGCAGCCGGTGGGCACCGTGCAGTGTGTGAGCTGCTGCTGGCAGCTGGGGCGCGGCCCAACGAGCCTGATGGTGATCTAGACCAGTGGACTGCGCTGCATTATGCAGCATGTCGTGGCCGCGCCCCAGTGGTGCAGCTGCTGTTGCAGCATGGCGCTGAGCAGGGGGCGAGGGATAAGGAGGGACGGACGGCCCTGGACCTGGCGAGTCTGTACGGGCACACAGAAGTGGCGGCCATGCTGCAGGACTGAGCAGGCGCAGTGCTGCCAACACGACAGCAATACCATTATACCACAGTAACCAGCGGGAATGTGTTATGTTGGCATCACTGCTCTGCGTGTAATGCTGTTACTTCATTGCTCTAGGCTGTTGTTACTCTCGTGTTGTGTGGCTTTGTTGTGGTTGGAGCTTGATACCTTATTATTATTATTATTATTATTATTATTATTATTATTATTATTATTATTATTATTATTATTATTATTATTATTATTATTACTGTAATCAATAGTCGATTGTCTTTATAATTTTTGTTCAAATTGCTGTACACAATATCCAAATAAAAATATGTTAAAATTGTTTAGGTTGTTATCACTGTTTGTCTAAAACGTGCAGGATTGTTGTTATTGTGTGATCGTGATACGCCACTGATCCATCAGCTTCTGAACTGGACTATTTCAAGCACAGTAAGTATGTCGTCTCGCCCTGTCCGATGACCTTGATACGCCACTGACTTCCGTTACTGCTCCTGTTCCTCACACGCACATCAATTCTGCGGCTAATTTTTATGCTTAATAAATTATTCGCAATATGAGAAGAAAAGCATTTCCGTTGGCATCACTGTTCCAGCACGAACTCGACATCCAGGCCTAGAAAGTTGTATTAGTTACGTCCATAAAGTACGCCACTGATAACTTCAAAGACTCACATGGTTTATCATCGTCTACTTTGTGACCGCCATATTGTAAAAGAGGTGAAGGCGTGAAGTTAGAGTCAAAGAGTTTGTAATACTTACTAGAGACACATACCCGTGAGTGGCAGGCAAGAAAAATGTCACAAATTGAATCGGCTAGCATCCACCATTAAAGGTAGTGTTTGCGGAGCGAAATTCGAAAACAGTACCACAAAACATTGATGTAGCATGGTGATAGACACTGTTTTAAACATCTTTTACAAAGGATGAGTCGTGATGAAATGAACATGAATGCAGAGGAGCGCTATATTTATTAAAGTACTATAATGATTCATCTTTGGCGATATTCTAAAAAATAAATTAAATCACCCATATACACTCGGGATAAGTGTGCGGAATATTGAATAATGGCAATGTCAGCATCAATTTTCAGTATTACTAGTATTGTTTTAAGGACACAATAATGGATATTTACTGTAATATTTAAAATGATCTATATTTCAGTCCTTTCATGCAAAGAAATAGGAAGGTATATGGTGCTTCGAAAATATTTAGTGTTGAAATATGAGATCATAAAAATTCTGGAAACTGATTTAAAATATAATGAGAATAAATTTTATCATAAAACAATCTATTCATTGTGTAGTTAATGACCACCAGGTTTGAGGTCAGTACAGACTTTTTAATAAAATTAGTAGTGGTGATAGTAGGCGTAGTAGTAGTAGTGGTGATAGTAGGCGTAGTAGTAGTAGTGGTGATAGTAGGCGTAGTAGTAATAGTAGGCGTAGTAGTAGTAGTGGTCATAGTAGGAGTAGTAGTAGTAGTGGTGATAGTAGGCGTAGTAGTAGTAGTGGTGATAGGCGTAGTAGTAGTAGTGGTGATAGTAGGCGTAGTAGTAGTAGTGGTGATAGTAGGCGTAGTAGTAGTAGTGGTGATAGTAGGCGTAGTAGTAGTAGTGGTGATAGTAGGAGTAGTAGTAGTAGTGGTGATAGTAGGCGTAGTAGTAGTAGTGGTGATAGTAGGCGTAGTAGTAATAGTAGGCGTAGTAGTAGTAGTGGTCATAGTAGGCGTAGTAGTAGTAGTGGTGATAGGCGTAGTAGTAGTAGTGGTGATAGTAGGCGTAGTAGTAGTAGTGGTGATAGTAGGCGTAGTAGTAGTAGTGGTGATAGTAGGCGTAGTAGTAGTAGTGGTGATAGTAGGAGTAGTAGTAGTAGTGGTGATAGTAGGCGTAGTAGTAGTAGTGGTGATAGTAGGCGTAGTAGTAGTAGTGGTGATAGTAGGCGTAGTAGTAATAGTGGTGATAGTAGGCGTAGTAGTAGTAGTGGTGATAGTAGGCGTAGTAGTAGTAGTGGTGATAGTAGGAGTAGTAGTAGTAGTGGTGATAGTAGGCGTAGTAGTAGTAGTGGTGATAGTAGGAGTAGTAGTAATAGTAGGCGTAGTAGTAGTAGTGGTGATAGTAGGAGTAGTAGTAGTAGTGGTGATAGTAGGAGTAGTAGTAGTAGTGGTGATAGTAGGCGTAGTAGTAGTAGTGGTGATAGTAGGCGTAGTAGTAATAGTAGGCGTAGTAGTAGTAGTGGTGATAGTAGGAGTAGTAGTAGTAGTGGTGATAGTAGGAGTAGTAGTAGTAGTGGTGATAGTAGGCGTAGTAGTAGTAGTGGTGATAGTAGGCGTAGTAGTAATAGTAGGCGTAGTAGTAGTAGTGGTGATAGTAGGAGTAGTAGTAGTAGTGGTGATAGTAGGAGTAGTAGTAGTAGTAGTGGTGATAGTAGGCGTAGTAGTAATAGTAGGCGTAGTAGTAGTAGTGGTGATAGTAGGAGTAGTAGTAGTAGTGGTGATAGTAGGAGTAGTAGTAGTAGTGGTGATAGTAGGCGTAGTAGTAATAGTAGGCGTAGTAGTAGTAGTGGTGATAGTAGGCGTAGTAGTAATAGTAGGCGTAGTAGTAGTAGTGGTGATAGTAGGCGTAGTAGTAGTAGTGGTGATAGTAGGAGTAGTAGTAGTAGTGGTGATAGTAGGCGTAGTAGTAGTAGTGGTGATAGTAGGCGTAGTAGTAATAGTAGGCGTAGTAGTAGTAGTGGTGATAGTAGGAGTAGTAGTAATAGTAGGCGTAGTAGTAGTAGTGGTGATAGTAGGAGTAGTAGTAGTAGTGGTGATAGTAGGCGTAGTAGTAATAGTAGGCGTAGTAGTAGTAGTGGTGATAGTAGGCGTAGTAGTAATAGTAGGCGTAGTAGTAGTAGTGGTGATAGTAGGCGTAGTAGTAATAGTAGGCGTAGTAGTAGTAGTGGTGATAGTAGGAGTAGTAGTAGTAGTGGTGATAGTAGGAGTAGTAGTAGTAGTGGTGATAGTAGGCGTAGTAGTAATAGTAGGCGTAGTAGTAGTAGTGGTGATAGTAGGCGTAGTAGTAATAGTAGGCGTAGTAGTAGTAGTGGTGATAGTAGGAGTAGTAGTAGTAGTGGTGATAGTAGGCGTAGTAGTAATAGTAGGCGTAGTAGTAGTAGTGGTGATAGTAGGCGTAGTAGTAATAGTAGGCGTAGTAGTAGTAGTGGTGATAGTAGGAGTAGTAGTAGTAGTGGTGATAGTAGGCGTAGTAGTAATAGTAGGCGTAGTAGTAGTAGTGGTGATAGTAGGAGTAGTAGTAATAGTAGGCGTAGTAGTAGTAGTGGTGATAGTAGGCGGAGTAGTAGTAGTGGTGATAGTAGGAGTAGTAGTAGTAGTGGTGATAGTAGGCGTAGTAGTAGTAGTGGTGATAGTAGGCGTAGTAGTAATAGTAGGCGTAGTAGTAGTAGTGGTGATAGTAGGAGTAGTAGTAATAGTAGGCGTAGTAGTAGTAGTGGTGATAGTAGGAGTAGTAGTAGTAGTGGTGATAGTAGGCGTAGTAGTAGTAGTGGTGATAGTAGGCGTAGTAGTAATAGTAGGCGTAGTAGTAGTAGTGGTGATAGTAGGCGTAGTAGTAGTAGTGGTGATAGTAGGCGTAGTAGTAGTAGTGGTGATAGTAGGCGTAGTAGTAATAGTAGGCGTAGTAGTAGTAGTGGTGATAGTAGGAGTAGTAGTAGTAGTGGTGATAGTAGGAGTAGTAGTAGTAGTGGTGATAGTAGGCGTAGTAGTAATAGTAGGCGTAGTAGTAGTAGTGGTGATAGTAGGAGTAGTAGTAGTAGTGGTGATAGTAGGAGTAGTAGTAGTAGTGGTGATAGTAGGCGTAGTAGTAGTAGTGGTGATAGTAGGCGTAGTAGTAATAGTAGGCGTAGTAGTAGTAGTGGTAATAGTAGGCGTAGTAGTAGTAGTGGTGATAGTAGGCGTAGTAGTAGTAGTGGTGATAGTAGGCGTAGTAGTAATAGTAGGCGTAGTAGTAGTAGTGGTGATAGTAGGAGTAGTAGTAGTAGTGGTGATAGTAGGAGTAGTAGTAGTAGTGGTGATAGTAGGCGTAGTAGTAGTAGTGGTGATAGTAGGCGTAGTAGTAATAGTAGGCGTAGTAGTAGTAGTGGTGATAGTAGGAGTAGTAGTAGTAGTGGTGATAGTAGGCGTAGTAGTAATAGTAGGCGTAGTAGTAGTAGTGGTGATAGTAGGCGTAGTAGTAATAGTAGGCGTAGTAGTAGTAGTGGTGATAGTAGGAGTAGTAGTAGTAGTGGTGATAGTAGGAGTAGTAGTAGTAGTGGTGATAGTAGGCGTAGTAGTAATAGTAGGCGTAGTAGTAGTAGTGGTGATAGTAGGCGTAGTAGTAGTAGTGGTGATAGTAGGCGTAGTAGTAGTAGTGGTGATAGTAGGAGTAGTAGTAGTAGTGGTGATAGTAGGCGTAGTAGTAATAGTAGGCGTAGTAGTAGTAGTGGTGATAGTAGGCGTAGTAGTAGTAGTGGTGATAGTAGGCGTAGTAGTAATAGTAGGCGTAGTAGTAGTAGTGGTGATAGTAGGAGTAGTAGTAATAGTAGGCGTAGTAGTAGTAGTGGTGATAGTAGGCGTAGTAGTAGTAGTGGTGATAGTAGGCGTAGTAGTAATAGTAGGCGTAGTAGTAGTAGTGGTGATAGTAGGCGTAGTAGTAATAGTAGGCGTAGTAGTAGTAGTGGTGATAGTAGGAGTAGTAGTAATAGTAGGCGTAGTAGTAGTAGTGGTGATAGTAGGCGTAGTAGTAGTAGTGGTGATAGTAGGAGTAGTAGTAATAGTAGGCGTAGTAGTAGTAGTGGTGATAGTAGGCGTAGTAGTAGTAGTGGTGATAGTAGGAGTAGTAGTAGTAGTGGTGATAGTAGGCGTAGTAGTAGTAGTGGTGATAGTAGGCGTAGTAGTAATAGTAGGCGTAGTAGTAGTAGTGGTGATAGTAGGAGTAGTAGTAATAGTAGGCGTAGTAGTAGTAGTGGTGATAGTAGGAGTAGTAGTAGTAGTGGTGATAGTAGGCGTAGTAGTAGTAGTGGTGATAGTAGGCGTAGTAGTAATAGTAGGCGTAGTAGTAGTAGTGGTGATAGTAGGCGTAGTAGTAATAGTAGGCGTAGTAGTAGTAGTGGTGATAGTAGGAGTAGTAGTAGTAGTGGTGATAGTAGGAGTAGTAGTAGTAGTGGTGATAGTAGGCGTAGTAGTAGTAGTGGTGATAGTAGGCGTAGTAGTAATAGTAGGCGTAGTAGTAGTAGTGGTGATAGTAGGAGTAGTAGTAGTAGTGGTGATAGTAGGCGTAGTAGTAATAGTAGGCGTAGTAGTAGTAGTGGTGATAGTAGGCGTAGTAGTAATAGTAGGCGTAGTAGTAGTAGTGGTGATAGTAGGAGTAGTAGTAGTAGTGGTGATAGTAGGAGTAGTAGTAGTAGTGGTGATAGTAGGCGTAGTAGTAATAGTAGGCGTAGTAGTAGTAGTGGTGATAGTAGGCGTAGTAGTAGTAGTGGTGATAGTAGGCGTAGTAGTAGTAGTGGTGATAGTAGGAGTAGTAGTAGTAGTGGTGATAGTAGGCGTAGTAGTAATAGTAGGCGTAGTAGTAGTAGTGGTGATAGTAGGCGTAGTAGTAGTAGTGGTGATAGTAGGCGTAGTAGTAGTAGTGGTGATAGTAGGCGTAGTAGTAGTAGTGGTGATAGTAGGCGTAGTAGTAATAGTAGGCGTAGTAGTAGTAGTGGTGATAGTAGGCGTAGTAGTAATAGTAGGCGTAGTAGTAGTAGTGGTGATAGTAGGAGTAGTAGTAGTAGTGGTGATAGTAGGAGTAGTAGTAGTAGTGGTGATAGTAGGCGTAGTAGTAATAGTAGGCGTAGTAGTAGTAGTGGTGATAGTAGGCGTAGTAGTAGTAGTGGTGATAGTAGGCGTAGTAGTAGTAGTGGTGATAGTAGGAGTAGTAGTAGTAGTGGTGATAGTAGGCGTAGTAGTAATAGTAGGCGTAGTAGTAGTAGTGGTGATAGTAGGCGTAGTAGTAGTAGTGGTGATAGTAGGCGTAGTAGTAGTAGTGGTGATAGTAGGCGTAGTAGTAGTAGTGGTGATAGTAGGCGTAGTAGTAATAGTAGGAGTAGTAGTAGTGGTGATAGTAGGAGTAGTAGTAGTAGTGGTGATAGTAGGCGTAGTAGTAATAGTAGGCGTAGTAGTAGTAGTGGTGATAGTAGGCGTAGTAGTAATAGTAGGCGTAGTAGTAGTAGTGGTGATAGTAGGAGTAGTAGTAGTAGTGGTGATAGTAGGAGTAGTAGTAGTAGTGGTGATAGTAGGCGTAGTAGTAGTAGTGGTGATAGTAGGCGTAGTAGTAGTGGTGATAGTAGGCGTAGTAGTAATAGTAGGCGTAGTAGTAGTAGTGGTGATAGTAGGAGTAGTAGTAGTAGTGGTGATAGTAGGAGTAGTAGTAGTAGTGGTGATAGTAGGCGTAGTAGTAGTAGTGGTGATAGTAGGCGTAGTAGTAATAGTAGGCGTAGTAGTAGTAGTGGTGATAGTAGGAGTAGTAGTAGTAGTGGTGATAGTAGGCGTAGTAGTAGATAGTAGGCGTAGTAGTAGTAGTGGTGATAGTAGGCGTAGTAGTAGTAGTGGTGATAGTAGGCGTAGTAGTAGTAGTGGTGATAGTAGGAGTAGTAGTAGTAGTGGTGATAGTAGGCGTAGTAGTAATAGTAGGCGTAGTAGTAGTAGTGGTGATAGTAGGCGTAGTAGTAATAGTAGGCGTAGTAGTAGTAGTGGTGATAGTAGGAGTAGTAGTAGTAGTGGTGATAGTAGGAGTAGTAGTAGTAGTGGTGATAGTAGGAGTAGTAGTAGTAGTGGTGATAGTAGGCGTAGTAGTAGATAGTAGGCGTAGTAGTAGTAGTGGTGATAGTAGGAGTAGTAGTAGTAGTGGTGATAGTAGGCGTAGTAGTAATAGTAGGCGTAGTAGTAGTAGTGGTGATAGTAGGCGTAGTAGTAGTAGTGGTGATAGTAGGAGTAGTAGGTAGTAGGTAGTGTGATAGTAGGCGTAGTAGTAATAGTAGGCGTAGTAGTAGTAGTGGTGATAGTAGGCGTAGTAGTAATAGTAGGCGTAGTAGTAGTAGTGGTGATAGTAGGAGTAGTAGTAGTAGTGGTGATAGTAGGAGTAGTAGTAGTAGTGGTGATAGTAGGCGTAGTAGTAATAGTAGGCGTAGTAGTAGTAGTGGTGATAGTAGGCGTAGTAGTAGATAGTAGGCGTAGTAGTAGTAGTGGTGATAGTAGGCGTAGTAGTAATAGTAGGCGTAGTAGTAGTAGTGGTGATAGTAGGCGTAGTAGTAGATAGTAGGCGTAGTAGTAGTAGTGGTGATAGTAGGCGTAGTAGTAATAGTAGGCGTAGTAGTAGTAGTGGTGATAGTAGGCGTAGTAGTAATAGTAGGCGTAGTAGTAGTAGTGGTGATAGTAGGCGTAGTAGTAATAGTAGGCGTAGTAGTAGTAGTGGTGATAGTAGGAGTAGTAGTAGTAGTGGTGATAGTAGGCGTAGTAGTAATAGTAGGCGTAGTAGTAGTAGTGGTGATAGTAGGCGTAGTAGTAATAGTAGGCGTAGTAGTAGTAGTGGTGATAGTAGGCGTAGTAGTAATAGTAGGCGTAGTAGTAGTAGTGGTGATAGTAGGCGTAGTAGTAGATAGTAGGCGTAGTAGTAGTAGTGGTGATAGTAGGCGTAGTAGTAATAGTAGGCGTAGTAGTAGTAGTGGTGATAGTAGGAGTAGTAGTAGTAGTGGTGATAGTAGGCGTAGTAGTAATAGTAGGCGTAGTAGTAGTAGTGGTGATAGTAGGCGTAGTAGTAATAGTAGGCGTAGTAGTAGTAGTGGTGATAGTAGGAGTAGTAGTAGTAGTGGTGATAGTAGGAGTAGTAGTAGTAGTGGTGATAGTAGGCGTAGTAGTAATAGTAGGCGTAGTAGTAGTAGTGGTGATAGTAGGCGTAGTAGTAATAGTAGGCGTAGTAGTAGTAGTGGTGATAGTAGGCGTAGTAGTAATAGTAGGCGTAGTAGTAGTAGTGGTGATAGTAGGCGTAGTAGTAATAGTAGGCGTAGTAGTAGTAGTGGTGATAGTAGGCGTAGTAGTAATAGTAGGCGTAGTAGTAGTAGTGGTGATAGTAGGCGTAGTAGTAATAGTAGGCGTAGTAGTAGTAGTGGTGATAGTAGGAGTAGTAGTAGTAGTGGTGATAGTAGGCGTAGTAGTAATAGTAGGCGTAGTAGTAGTAGTGGTGATAGTAGGCGTAGTAGTAATAGTAGGCGTAGTAGTAGTAGTGGTGATAGTAGGAGTAGTAGTAGTGGTGATAGTAGGAGTAGTAGTAGTAGTGGTGATAGTAGGCGTAGTAGTAATAGTAGGCGTAGTAGTAGTAGTGGTGATAGTAGGCGTAGTAGTAATAGTAGGCGTAGTAGTAGTAGTGGTGATAGTAGGCGTAGTAGTAATAGTAGGCGTAGTAGTAGTAGTGGTGATAGTAGGCGTAGTAGTAATAGTAGGCGTAGTAGTAGTAGTGGTGATAGTA